>NW_017297144.1:1586083-1587996 GCF_001594075.2 Trachymyrmex cornetzi
CTCCCCCCTCTCTCTCCCTCTCTCTGCCTGTCTATCTCTCTCTCGTTTCTCGTATAGTTACGATAATGGACTTTTAATGCGTTCGATTTGCGAGTCGCCATAGTAGGATCCTCCTTCTCATAGCATAATTTCCATAAAATTTCCGGCTCTCCGCATCGTACCTCGACGCGGAGGGCAGAAAGGAAGAGCGACCAGGTGCAGGATTTATCCGCCTCACGATATCGATAGTTAAATGTCAATAATTCGGATACGCGAAGAACGCGGTGCAGTGTATTTTATAAAAGAAAAACGGGAAAAATTCTAGGTACACAGAATTTCGGGCGCAATTACACGAGCAATGTTTGTGCTGAAAATTACATCTTTTATCTGCGTTTGCGTATCAAATTGCCACACATGGAATGGAGGCAAAATGAAGAAAGGCGGTTTTATATCTGCAAGACGCCTGCGGAATTTTATTTTTTAGAACAAAAACCATTATTTGTGCTACTGACAATCTGAAATTTTATTTAACTCTTTTGCCTCGGTCTCTTGTCTGTATTTATATTGTATACAAGGTAGCCCAAAGCGATAATCCATATTTTTACGGTCGAATTTGATTCTATTTAATACACGTGATATCAAAAAATAATCATATTTAATGCTAAATCTACGATGAGAATTAACATCTGTATATGTTTTGTTCCCACATTTGCAATGCACATATTATTAATTATATAAATGATATGTTTCTTTATGTTCCGGAAAATTATTCCATAATTTTGTCGCGTTTCTGTTCAGCGATGAATCTATTCAATGTTTTGATCCAGTAGTGCCCGAAGCTGCGAGTTATCACACGGACTGCGCACTACGTTCATTCGCGTATTCTGTCGAGTTATGTCTCGGTAAATATCGATCGAACCGGCAGCGTCAATAGTACCATGGTATCTCTTTGTCCCATTGAACCGTGGTAACTTCGGCGTGTTCCCGTAGAAATCGGACAGGAATCCATTGCTGGTAGTTGTTGGCGCGGCTGAACGCATTGAAAAATGCAACAACTCGCCAAACTTGTACGTATCAACGCTCGTCTGGGTTAACCGGAATTTTCCATGAGCTTCCTACTCATCGTATCCGATAGGAGAACCAACCCAGTCCCTTTAAAAGGCTTAGCTTCCGTTTCGTGAAGTAAACATATCGAAGTTTTACAAAAATTGCTCTTCCGACAGTCTCAAATCGTGACTTATTCTTTAGAATTATACGAACTTTGAAAACTTCAAATCCTTGTCTCATAAATCTTCTATCATTGATATAATAGCTTGTTATTAATTATCATTTTTATGTCAAATTTAATTTTACATTTGGAGATTCGACATTGAATTATAATTATAATAATCGTAAAATAATTTGGAGTAATGAAAAATAAATATTTCTTAAACACTAATCATAAACGTCAGTGTTATTTTACAAAAGAAAAATGAAATTAAAATAAAAGTGGAATTTTCAATCATAAAGACAAATTTTTTAATTTTCTATAATTTCTATAACTATCAATACAGTTAATTTTTATTTTTTAAATAATCGGTTCTTAATAACTTCTATTTAAAATAAACTATCCATATAATTAAATTAAAAGAAGCAATTTAACAATTTATGATTAAAATTCAAATATAATAGTATAATGCAATATATATAAATTAATTTGAAAAATTAAATGCAATGTACATCTTGGACTGGATATAGATACCTATTTCTGTAGGACCTACTTTAAAATCGTGTCCCCGAATTTAAAATTGAGTTCTTAAATATAATTTGATATAATTTGATGGTGAATAAAATATTAAATAAAATAGAGTAAAATGAAGAACAAGATATTGAAGAAATCAGGACACATACATCATATTTATATATACATATATATATATATATATATATATATA
>NW_017297144.1:1588335-1625871 GCF_001594075.2 Trachymyrmex cornetzi
ATATATATATATATATATACATATAGCAACTCACGATATACTAGTCTAAATACAATTCTATCCTGAAAAATGTGAACTATAGATCATATAAACTGAGCTTTAAGCTTTACTTTGTACAGGGTGTCCCGAATTTAAATGGTCAAACTTCAAGAGCGTATAATCGATAAACTAACAATAAAAAAAATTCTTTAGAGATAGAGATAGTTTATTTTTACTTCGTTTTGGAGAAAATCGCATAAAAGACAAAACATTTCATTTTTGTATTTATCATTTATTCATTCACATTTATTTATTTACGTTGTCACTTGCTTAATGTAGATATTGTTTAAAATGTTGACTTTTTGCAGCAATGCATGCATTGCATCTTGTACGGACAGCTCGTGTTACAAACACTGATTTGGTCAACGTAATGACTCGTCGATCCGGCACTATTCTGTCCAGAATTCAACGCGCATCTTCTCGCACTGCCTCTGAAGCATTATCGTTGAAATTGTACATGAAAACAATAATATTCCGCTTTTAAAATGATAATATTCCGAAAATTACGTTCTGTCTTTTTTTGCAATTTTCTCCAAAACGAAACAGAAACGAGCACATCTCTAAAAGACATTTTTTTTTAATTTATCAATTCCCTGCACGCTTCCAAAGTTTGGCCATTTAAATTCGGGGCATCCTATATAATTTATACTTCACGTGATACTTTTGAAAAGCTTTTTAGATCGAACACAGCTAAGTTTTTCCAAAGAAAAACTTTTTGGGTTTAGCGGAATTAAGTATTCGTTATCTTTAGTTACATGAACAAATTCAGAAATGTGGTATAATAAATCATCATAATTGCTATAATAATCATGATACTGATTCTTTTTTTCCTTAAGTAATTTTACAATAAATGATTTGGAAATCGTATCGAGACAACACTTATCTATTGAGACAAACATTTCACTAATTTTGCAATCCAGATTTTTACTTATTATTTATTTTACTCTTTTGAGAATCGTAAATGATTATTTAGTGCGATCTTTATAAATGGCAATTATATTTCTAACAATAAGTACTTAAATTTAGATATATCTCACTTCATGCTATTGATTTAATATTATCTGTTCCAGCTTGAAAATTATTATCTATCTATTTTGAAAATAATACACATCGATCATTTATTAGCTATTAATTTGTAATAAGTGAGCAAAATATTTTATTGTTATTTTTATTTTAAGTTAAATATTTCGTAACTGTCACAAAATATTTAATAACTTTTCTTTTGAAATATACCTCTTTTTGAAGACCGTATTCTCTCGGATATACCTTTTGCCAGTGGTCTATTTGTGATTCAAATTTAATTTAATTTTAATTATGTAAGAATACCCCGTGTAAAATAATCGTGTTGCTCATCACACTCAATAATTAGTTCATGTGCGATCGCGAATGGTGAGTGCAATCAAAGAATCTGAAAGGAGGAGAAAAAAGTCCATGAAAAGGCATTGAAGCAGCAAAATAATTAAAGTAAATAATTTGCTATTCATATAATATTTGATTATTTATCCAAATGTGAATGAAAAAATTTATATAAAAAATAAAAAGAGCTTTATACATAAAAATTTTATAAAAGCTTTCATAGAAAAAGAAGAGTAATAAACTTCAATTGCATAATATAGTAATAATAATAATAATAATAGTTTTATTGCATTGCATGCGTTTACATATTAGATGAAGTAATTAGTAATACAAAGTAATATATATTTCATATAATTTATTTAACAAAAAGTTCGTTAATAAATATTAATTCTTAATTCTTAATTATTATTACTTAAGACGTCGATATTTTATTCATCTACATTAATTAACAATAGTAATAAATTAATTATCTTATCATCAAAGATTGCAGCCAGATGTCCTTCTGTTACATTATTTCTCTCTCTCTCTCTCTCTCTCTCTCTCTCTCTCTCTCTCTTTCTTTCTCTCTCGTATCCGCGAGTGATAAAATTAGCATGAACTCACGTACGCTTACGTACTTGCAGTTAAAGATTAACGGGCCATGAATGAATACGAGAAATGGAGCGTGAATGGGACGTTTGGAACGTGCCGTTTCTGGTGCGTTTTCGCGAAATACTGTGTCTGGACCGGCTCGGCGGCGCCGTGGAAAACGTATCGTATAATGAGACGATAACGATTATGCACTACGAGTGGCGGAACCTTCCGGCTGTTCTGTTAATGCACGACGGTTCTCATTATCGTGAGTTTTAATGCAATGTTCTCGCGTCCAATCGCGCAAAGTCGATAAATATATAATAAAGCAAATATTCAGTACTTAACGATCGAGTAGAAACGAGTATCGTAGAAACGATTATATCGCTACTATTCCACACAATATGTAGTACTGCACGCACGAAAAAAATTATGTAAATCTGTATACAGATATTTTAGACGTCGTATAATTACCAAAAAAATAATTGAAAGATGTAAAGCGAGGCTAATTTGTTGTTATCCAAATTAATTTGCGAGGAGACCGACATGCAACGGCAACATGCAAAAATCGTTGATTACTGCCTGTCTTAACGCGATCCAATTTTCGCGTCACGCGAGACGGCTATTAAGCGAAAAGACTGCTCTCAATTAATTCCATAGATGAAGTTGTATCTTGCTCGTGTACGAGCCGAGATCGAGATGCCTAAGTGCAAATAGCAATACACGACCGCACTTCCGAAATGGCACAAACATCGACGTCAATCACTACGCGTTACACGAGCACGATTCACTTACAGCACCTCGGCGAACTACACTTAACGCGCATCATCGTCTATGATCCTTCAATACAGGGGTAGCCCCGCGGGCGAGTAACGACGCGGATAAGCTGGCGGGTAGTCTATAGATGGCTGTGGGGCAGGACGAGAAGCGCCGGGGGGTTGTCTCTGCTTTAATAAGACGCGCACCACCCACGTCGAACGGTACTGAACTTTGGATCGACTTTGATTAGAGCATCCTGCTAATGACAGGGGATCGAGCGGCGTTTAATCTAATATTCGTAACTGTCCAGGCCAGCTCGTCGGGAACAGAATATCACCCCCACACTCCCTCCGGGGATCTCCGAGGGCGTTCGTCAAATCTATTCGCGATCGCGTCCCGCGCTGATCCTCAATGCCCTTTCACCTCATCTCCCGCCGACAGACAGGATATTAGAAACGTTCCGACGCGTTTCCATCCCCTCGCGAGCTATCGCTTAGCGATACGGGGGGGCGAGAATTCTTCCGAAACGCACGTCGACGCGTTTACGTTCGCTTATTACGCCGTCGATTATCTTACATGTATTATCTTATAAGCTCAGTTTTTCATTGTTTTAACTTGTAATTTAACTTGTTAACGCAAAAATAGTGGTTTTAGCTGTGATTACTAAATTGATGGTTTTGTAGTAGCAACTTTAAAAGTCACTTATTACTCTTTGAAACTTTTAGAGTGAAATAAATTGAGCCATCTTTTCCAAGACTGCACGGAGAAAAATAATTTAGAGATGTGGATACCTTCCAAGACTAGTAAAAATACTCTGGCTAATTTTATCGAATTTGTGATAAATTTTATTTGCCTAAAAATAAAAAATACCGGAGATTTAAGATAAAAAGTACATTATGATTATAGTACATCATTTCAAGTGACTATTATCTTATAGAAAGATAAATTATACTTTCAGTAAAGTAAATTGTATTATTTTCAAGATTGACGAGCACAAACAACTATGCAGTAAAATAAATTTTGTCAATGCTAAAGAAAAAATTGTTGTCAATAAAGTAAGAATGATTATCATATGACAATCTCATTTACCAGAAATGTAAAGAAAATTTTACATAAGTGGGCACGTATGAATATTGATAATTCCATAAAGTTTACTAGAATTCTAGTTGTATTTACTGTACATTTTTCTCCGTGTGGCTTAATTTTTTCTCTTTAGAGTAAGATTTCACTTCAAATAATTTCGAGAGTACAAAACCATCAGCTTAATGATTAATCATAATGAGAAATATAATTTTTACGTTATTATCAAATTAAGTCTAATCACAAGTTAACAAAAAAAATGAAAAACCAGACTATAACATCTTAAAATAGTATCTTATATCTGGTCGAACGTTAAGTCGTAACGTTACTCGTCTTTTTCAACCATTATAGCGATAGCTAATTTAGGATTAGCTGAGATTTACATAACAATTTACGCAAAATCGCCACAGGAGTCGCAAGGAATTGCCACAATTGTAAATCAAGGGCTTGTAAAGCTATCGCAAACGTGCCGCTTTAACGCAGAATAAGGCGGATGTACGCATTTGCCGTGGGAACTCGAATCGATCGATGATGAGAGCCTAGAATTCTATCGCAGGAAACTCAAGCTCACCTGCTGCAAGCTCATTTCGCGAAAGTAGCTCGTGAACGGATCGTGTGAACTGACAACGTATCCGCTGACTGTAACAGTTATCCAAAATGCACGAACGGGGAAGATCATTCGACGATTAAATTTTATGTTATCCTCACCGCAATACAAATCGCGATTACGAACTAATGCATTGCTGTTAATCGAGAATACAAATTAATTTCTTAAAAGTTTTGCAGTTTGAAATAAAAATTGCTGTCGTATAAATTGGCTTCTAAAAAGGATAATTTTTCTTGTTATTGTACATTAATAAATTGAATAAAACAAATTCTTTTTAATCAAATAGTACAACTTCTTAAATAGTACTTTTTAAATAGAATAACTAAATTTTCAGACAATATCTTTTACATACATTTTAAAATATGCATTATTTTATGATCTTTGGTTATTAATGATTATTGAATTAATTAATATCTCTTTTAAACAGATATGTGAAACTGTACTCTGTAATACTTTTTATAATATATTTTATCAGAATTGTGGTGAAAGTTTATTATGAGGCTATCATTATGAAATAAATATCGTTTTTAAATATACGCGATTTATGTAAGACTTATAAAATAAATAAAGATTTACTCTCACACACACGCACACACAATTCCTTTAAGGGCAGAAAGCCAAATATATGATAATACCACGGAGATGCTTCTATCACTATAGTACTAATAACAAAAAATATCGAAAGTTATACTGCCATCGAAATAAAATTTTATGAGTGGTTTTATCGGAGCGTTATTGACTCGCGTATAAGAATACGGACGAGCATGATTTTATGATACGAGTTCTCCCTATTAGCTGCTTTATTTCACTTCGCCCAAGTCATCTCTAGCGGGCGTGTTTTATATACGCAAACTGTAAATCTTTATCGATACACAAAGATCGACAATCAAGTCTCGGGGGCATAAAACACATGTATAACATGTGCTATATAAAAGCTTCTCCCAAATTATGTCTTTACCCTTATTCGAGGATGTCGTTTTTTCAGACTTTACGAGAAAGCATAATTTAAATATTGAACAAACTCATAACGATTTTATTTGTTAAATTTTATCACGAATAAAATCTTGCACAAAGTTCTATACGGAAATACACAATCAATAGGAAATAGAGCTTATAACGGTCGAAACTGCATCTTTGGTGCTTAAATATTTTTCGCAATAAATTATTGTTCACAGATTTTAATATGTTTATCAGTATTACTAAAGTTAATTTATAATGAACGAAAATATAGCGGATTGACGCTTCGATTTAAAAACCACAGTAGAAGCATTTCTTCGTAACGATGGCACGTAGCTTTCATTCCCAACATTATTTCGAATTGCAGCGAATATTTTTAAATGCCCCTCCGGCCGCAGACACCTGCAATCAAGAGGGGGAAACAGGATCAAAGGACTCGTACTGAATTTCAGAACGACCGAGTGAGCACCCTCGGGCCGCGTAATCTGTTGGGTCCTTTGCACATCGGCCACCAGGAAGTCATTTCCCGCGCGAGCGTCACCTTAATTGGTGAAAGCTTTGAGAGAAAGACCGACAGGGAGACAGAGAGATAGAAATAAATAGGAAAAAAGCGCATCGAGCGGCAAACGAGGAACCGGAACAAACTGGCATTGCATGAGAGTAATGGTGAGAAGAGAATCGTAGACTTCAACGATAAATTCATCCGCGTACCAGTCTGCTTCGGCTCG
Organism: Trachymyrmex cornetzi; assembly: GCF_001594075.2. Lineage (NCBI taxonomy): Eukaryota > Metazoa > Arthropoda > Insecta > Hymenoptera > Formicidae > Trachymyrmex > Trachymyrmex cornetzi. The sequence continues at coordinate 1,594,432 of NW_017297144.1, forward strand.
TCTTCCACGGAAATGCGTATTTGCCGGTAATTATATGAAATTCGTTCCCTTTGATCGCGGCCGAGATATTGCGCCCCCTCTGCGAGAAAACCGCGCTAAAGACTCCCTTCGCCCGCCATCGTATTTGAGGCAAAGTAAGCAGCGTAGATGCGTTAATTGAGGAACTCGGACGAGCGCCTCGGGGAATTATGTCCCTTAGGCATCGTGACGAGAGCCGGCCGTGCCAGTTCTCTCGCAAAAATAATTGCGAATGGGTGATAAAGCGACGGTGAGGCTCTTTGTAATTTCCGCGAGCTTTGAAAAGAAGAACCGCTTTAATTGAGTTGAGATGAATAAGAAAAAACCGTGAAAAAAAGGAAAAAACATGAACCACTACTTAAACTCTCTCTCTATCTCTCTCTCTCTCTCTCTCTCTCTCTCTCTCTCTCCCCCCTCTCTCTCTTTCTCTCTCTTTCCGAGAGTAACGTGATAAGACACTTAATGCTCATGCAAGAGTTTTAAGTGAATCGCCTTTGTTCAGGCCCGTGCAACATATAGTCAGCAAAAAAATACGTATCTCCCTCATTAAAGACCACGATTAATTGTAAGCGTTAATCCTCGCGGTTGATAATTGGTTTTATATCTCTTAACACGTTACTTTATTATTTTTTCTAATTTTTTTGTATATATCCTATTTTTCGTGAAATTAAATGTATTACAGCTTTTTTCAACTGTATTTAAATTTTGTAGAACACATTGATTTATGATTGTTTATATTATCGGAAAATATCACATAATTTTTCTAGAACCTTCATCATTTAGAATTGTAAAGTTAATCGTACTTCTCCGATAATTTCTCTAATCGAATATGTAATATGCATCGCTCGACAGTGCAATTCACGCTCATTAATTCTGTATATACCCATCAATCGTGCAAACCCATCAATGTCGATATTTGATGAAAATCAGATTCGTATGCAATTAGAGAACTACACGCAACCGTTGCAACGTAACGTAAACTTATCCAACTCCCAATATAGATAACTCGTATCGATTATCCATCCATCTTTATGGGAACGTATATACATTGCACATATTTTGGATTATATTTAAATATCGTGTCGACACTATAATAGACAATCTCGTCACACTGTGCTAGATAAGAATGTCACAAAATTACTAGGTCGACTTAAAATAATTGTAATCAAAAAGTAATATAATAAAATTTAACGCGTTCTATATTCATGGACGTCTTTTGCATCTTTTAGCCACTAGGCAGTAATTTTGCAAGATTAACAAAGATTAAGTAAATGAAGATTAATGATTTAAGTCTGAAATATGAATAAAACGCACGAACAAATATTCAAATCTCGTCCGTATTTCCGTAATGGAGAGCATATTTCCGTTTGTGAGCATCAATTCGGTTGAAGTCCATCAAGCCTGTAATTTTTATGCGACTGCGTGTTCAATCCCTATAAAACTGCCAGCTCGTTGTCATCCGCCGCACATGCGAATGTATTCAGCGGACCATTATAATACATACGCATTCCCCCATATAATTTCAACTAAATTATTGTCAAGTTAGTTCATTGTATTTTTATTAAATTGTCCAATAATTTAAAATGTCAAACGTATTAAAAAAAAAAAATTCGTAACACGAAAAACTAAATCTTTAAGGTGACATATGAGGTTTGTTGAAAACATCATGTACGTGTGACTATATATCAAAAAAATTTATTTAAAAACTGTAGAATATTAAAAATCTGGAGTTTTGAAAATTATTTAACAACCCCAAGGATTACTTATTGAGGATGTTAAGATGACTCGAAGCTGTGCTTTCACGAAGCATTTAAAGTTAATTTGGCAACTTTGGTTCCATTCGCGGCTGCTAATGGCTATTTAGGAGTCCTCCGAACATTCTCGCACTCGCGCTTGCCATGATATCGTCGAAATTCAGACTCTTTCCTCGAATGCGCGGCATAGACGTCCTTAAAACTGCCGAGGAAACGCGGTATTTAAATTTCTCTACTATTGTAGGAAGCTATTCCACACATTCCGCGTGTTAGAACAAGCCTCGTTACCTCTCACGGTTATTGCAAAGGGCAAGGAGACTCCTTCTCATATGACGCATACCACCGCCGCTGCACTCACGTGACGATATTAACATTGCGCCTCGCGATATTATATTAATCTAGAGTATATATGCGCCGGGGCACATATACGACTCTCGTGGGACGGAAGGCCATCGAGATAGTTCTGGAAAACTCGTAAAAATTCTACGTGAACCTTTCCCGTTCTGTAACAACGCCATGCGCGAGATCGTTTGAAATATACGATTACTCTTATACTACGATAGCGATTTCGTATTCCTGAAATTTATGTCTTTTAAATGTGGAAATTCGATTCGTATGAAGGTTCATAAATACCAGGATAATCGGTGGTCAGATATACGGGCCGTTATATGTGAACGACTGTTATTTTTCATAACGTCGAGTCATCTTAACGTGACTCGTTAAAATAAACTACACACACACACACACACACACATATATAGATACGCGTTATTAATTTACTCTTTGCATAACTACAAGTAGATGCATGATGAAGGAAGATTTACATTTATCTAATTACTTAATTCCTAGGAAAACGGATACACAATTCAGGAGATTATAAGCCTAACAGGTTCCTCGTTTCCTAGAAAATTAATTCGTAATTGAAATTTTACTTTAATCTTCATCCATTACTATGCCTCTATTCTAGCACATTTTAATAATTTTTATCACATCACATTTTACAATACATGTATAGATGAAATTTTTATTACGTACTACCTCGTAAGCAATCGCACGCACATAGCTCCCATATAAACTTTTATTTTACGTGCTCGAAACTGTACACGAAAGCGCGTAGGATATGTTGATTTCAGTAACGCTATTTCTCTCGCCGTTTCTCTTCCCTTTTTCGGTCGTATTCAAATGAATATTGCAGTTTCGTAGGAGTGGGCTCGCATATAAAAGTGCGGGGACTTGTTTGGAGTGGCCAATAAATTATATCTAGCATCATAAAAAACTTTCAAGCACACCAACGCGAACACTTGCACCCCATTCTCTTGTTCTTCTTAGCAATCAGGATGATTGATAAAAGGGCTTTCCACTTGCGCTAATCAGTACTTTATATGCACGATAAGATACATGTATGTTCTATGTATTACCTAGTTTCAATAATTCAATAAAGCGAAAGGAATTTACATAAGTGCGTCAATATTATTCTTGCTTGTTTGACAAAGCAAGAAACTACCATGCTATTAATTATTTTTTTTAATTTAAAGTAGTTTGTATATTTTATTGGAGTTGCAAATGGCATTGTAAACATTAAAGGTGGCTGCGGGTTATCGCGAAAATTGAAACAAACGTTGTTATCTCACTTGATGTAACGAATGTCAGTTGTCGCCTGTCGGAGGCTCGCTTTATCGATAAAAAGTGTCACGAGAAGCCGACGATTTACGACCAAGATTGGTATCAGCGAAACAAATGGTATAACGGCAGACTGATTCGCTAGAAAGATTCGCCATGAAGCCTGTAATAACCTACGTTGTGCGAAATTCTAACTGATCTCGTATAAAATTCAAAGCTAACATGAGAGATGATCCATTGAATGATGCAATGGAGCTTGCTGAATGTCAACGCTTTCAATAAAAGAAGAAATGCGATAACGTTAAAAGTTGATTTAATTTTAATATAACTGATATAATACGATGAAATTTTCTTTTTTTTTTAATCTTTAAATTATTTATTTTTTTTTTGTGTTAATTTTATAACTGATAAGTTTTTAATTGTATACGTCGGTCAAGATGATAGCGAAATCTGAGAACTTATTATGGAATTGTTTGGAATAAATTTCGATTAGAATTGTTCAATTATTCTTTAGATTTCTATTATGTTTTCTAGGGAAAATGAAATAATTCCGATCGAAATCCATTCCGAACATTTCTATCGTATAATACATGCTGTTATTTCTAATAGAATCTCATAAATTGATTTTTTCGCTGATGATTCGCAAGCTAAAGAATTTATTTATTAGTTTCATAATACAAATTATATGATAGATGATTTCTTTAGGATAATTTTGATTAAGTTTGATCTAAAAATTGATTATTAATTATAATTATGCAAACACATTATCAATATTGGTAAATTAATTACAGAACACAAAATATGTACACATTTAATTTTCATATTCAATTCTCTGATGGTCTAATTTTCAAACATCATGATAATATAGGTATTATTTATATACATAAAACATTATTTTAAGTAGGGCAATATTCCTGAACGAGAGAGATGCGCTTAACAAAACTATACGGTTGCTGTAATTTATTTCCAGAACGGCAGTATGTGGTGTAATTAGAATGCTTTGTTTGGATAGAATTCGTTCTACTTTTTTACTTGACACACTTGCTCCCGACCTCTTCTTGTCATTCCTCGACAACAGGTTTCTGCACCTTGGCGACCTTCTTTTCCTTATTTCTCGAACTAGACGGTGGCACCGGTGTCTTAACATTTCCGGAACTGCAAAGCCAATCAAACGTAATCGGAACGTGATGTATGTGAACATCACTGCTCTATACATATACGTACACAAGTCTTCGAAAGTCTATTTCACCTTTGTGCCAATTTATCAGTGGGAAAGAAAAAACTTCCAACGCTTTGATTAAATTTTTCTGTAGTTAAAAAATCGTTCGTTTAATTCATTTGATGCAATTTATCAATAGTCTCATATAAGATACTAAATCTTGTATAGATAAAATATATTTCTATCTGCGCTCATCCCGCGTTATTCCCTTTATACCAATTTTTTTTACCGTCAAAATTTGTTATTCTATTTACAACCTTTAGAAACAACGTAAAAGTTGTTTTTACATTTTTTCAATTCGTAGTCCGTAATCCATTGGGAAAGTTAAAGTAGATGAAAGGTTTTAGCTCCATTCGCGTACTCATGATTGATTGAAAATCTATACTGAAAGAAGCGAGAAAAACTCCGATAAACATCATTCGCACACATGTACACGGTCTCGAGTATCGACTCCCTCGGATTCGCGTTTCAAGCCCAAACGAGGGGCAGACCGGCGGAATTGTCCGTAAAAATTCCTCCGATCTGGTTGTAGGACAGCCTGCAGAAGTAATTGGAGTCTTGAATTGGCGAGCGAGAGAACTATCTCGACAGTAATTAAACATTCTTTGTAAATTCTTTTTCTGAATGCAGCACCGTCCACGTCGAAAACGACGCCATCTCATGGTGTCGAATATCGAGATCTGAGACTTCCTCTCAATCGCCAATGCGTCTTTGCCTCCTGGCGTGAACACAGTATATATAATCTTGAAATCGATAGCAGTGATTTTTTTAAGTCAGTCCGAAAGGCGGTTTGAGACCGATTGGTATTTACGAATGCGATCGTCGCACATCGAAATGCTTTGGTCAAAGAATTGCTAGCCTTACAGTCAATATATCTTGATGAATTTAACGACCTGAGAGGATTCTCGATTCGTCTTCAACTTTTCGATAGACAACGATTACTTATATTGCGTGTTGCAATATATATAAATAGAACATTTCAATATTATTAGATATTAATTAAATAATAGATGATAACAAAAATAGATTGTGTTTTAAATTTCAATATTTTGAAACTAAACATTTGAAAATTTGTATAATATTAAAAATTAAAATCTGTTTATTCAATCCTGTTTATAAGAAAATCTTTGGTTTATTTTAATAACATAATAATGATACAATTTAAAGTGTTTAAAGTATCACATAATTAATACATAAATCAGGACAATGAACAACTCATTCTATGTTCCTTAAAAGACGATGGACAAACTTATATAGGAATTTATAAAGATTGTGAAAATATCCGATAGTAATTGAATACTGTATAAATCGCGTTATGTAAACAATTTAGTTACATTTCCGGTTTTATGGTCTGTAGACTTTAATAGCCAGTAGGTATACCGTTGGGATAAAACGACTCCCCATCGAGATGGAATTTCGAAAATAACGTTAATCCATCGTAATATCCCGTGCCTCTGTTCCTATATTTTTCAAATCTAATGTTCAAACAAATTACTGCATCGTTTACCGACTAATTATTCAATATCATATGTCTTTTATTTTAATAAATTAAAATGCATGCTTGTTTGTGATACCGTCGATTAACTTCATTTATCAGCTTAATTGTTTACTCATTAGTAACTAATCATGTGCAAGGTTGGTTGTAACATAATTTATTCAGCCTGCTATTTAGTCTGCTATTTAGGCCGCTTATTTCTAAATAGCTTTAATTCCGCTAACGACTTATGAATTTACCTCAATGATAATTGTTATCGCCTAAAATGCCAAATTAATCTATCTTGAACAAATTAATTTATAATGTATATCTATATATTATATATATATAATATATATGTATATGTATGTATACAAACTTCAACAAGTATAAATTTTCCCACGATAAGCAAATAACAAGCTTGTTATTATGTGAACTATACAACACAGATTATGTCAGCAACATTGTAATAATATTACAACGTGCCAGTAATATTACAATAACATTGTAAACGCTGCAATAACGTTTCTGTGTTGTATGGGAAGTACGGAATATACATTCGTATATTTTATATTTGTATCATTTTTCGTGTCTAGATATCACCTATCACCTATTAATTTAGGGTCGGCTTCACCGATCTTTGCACCTATATCATTTTTCGCATCTAAATATCATCTACCAATTTAGGCCTGGCTTCACCGGTCTAGTTTCATATCGCACGATCTTTCTCATAATTTCGGTAATCGATTTAAGCCGAGCTCCATAAAGTGCGCGTTCGATAATTTGGGATTCGATCGGATTTGAAGGGTCTCTTCGAAACAGGAATCTTCCTATAATCAAAGTCTGGTAACGAGAATCGATCGCATTGTTCCGCGATATGCAATGATAACGCAATACCAGAGACGAGTGCTGGAACTGCTGGAAGTGATCTCAATTAACTTTAATAAACAAAGCGTTTGCATTTTATCAATGTTGTTGCATATCAAATATATCAAAAACTTTGTTTTTGGACTACGAAATGATATAACAATTTTTTTTCATAATCTGTTGTCTTTTAGAAGACTGTACACTTTATACTATAGCTGTCCGTTTTCTCGCCTCTCCAAGATCGTTTTCACCATCGGTTGACGCACTTTTGCGCTTTCCGCGTCGTCGGAAGTTTTCCTTCTTCATTAAGGGAGGAGTGTCCCTTTTCTGCGTCAGCCAACGCAGTTTTCTTACTTCCTGGCCCCTTATTCTTACTTAGAAACGCCGTATCTGCCTCAGCCTATCTCCCTCCTCTTCCTTTCTATCTTCACGAGCAACCTCCAGGTTTTCCTCGTTTTCGTGTCGATCGAAGCGATCATGTTCATCTCGCTCAAGTCTTTTGGCTGGTTTCCTCGATATCTCTATCGTAACGTTCTTCTCTTCGACTCGATCCAATCGGTTGATCTTTTCTGCACTGTTATCCGACGATCGCGTCTCGCGTTCTTGCCCGCGACGTTGTTGATAAGGATTCTTTCCAGGATTTCTGTGCACTTTTCTCCTTCTCATCCTCCTCTGTCATCGTGTTCTCCGTATCTCTGCTTCTTCTTCTTTTTTAGCCGCGATCTACGATCTGTTCGTTTCTTTTTGCACATCACGTTGAGCCGAGCAGCGATCTTGCAGCGTTCTTATCTTCGACCTCGCCGACTTCGCGCTGATGCGGATTATTGTCACGTTTCTCGCGTATTCTTTCTGCCACCTTGTCGGTATTTCTTGTACCATCGTCACTACGTGCTCCACCTGCCGACGTTTCTGTTTTTCCGCGCCAAAGTGAACGACTGCTTCCATCCGCTTCCGATAGATCTTCAGCGATGATTCCGTCAAGCGTATAGTTTCGATGCTGGATCCTATCGGACGTTTGATTCTTTTCGAATCGACTTCTCTTAAAGTATCTGGGACGTTACGTTAACGCTTGTCGCTTTTATCGAAGTACTCGGGTTTATTTTCCGGGTACTAATGTGATTCTTGCAAATCATGTGTGTCATCTTGACTATTTGTAATTAATCATAACTCTGTATCGTTACAATTGTGAATTTCTATAAAGTTCATTTTTTGCGGAGCACTCTTGCTGGAATAATAATAACTTGCTGGAATAATAATGATGTTCAACATCAGTGAAAACGACAGAATTTTCAACTTTAATGTATCCTATGAAAAAATAATAAATAAATCACTGCAATTGCAAAGTAAATTTATCTGCAAAATGTGTAGTTTAATTGGAAATTACATATAACAAAAACCATTTCTTTGACAGTCAATATTTGGTTTCGCCGCAATAATATTTTTTTCTAAAATAAATTATAATGAAATGAGTATCATTCTTGCTTTTGAGAAGGATATACAAAACTATTAAATCTTTCTCGTTAGGGTATTATGTTAATAACTCGTATTTTATACCGCGTATTGCCGAGTTTCATCGTTGATAATACTGTCGCAGAATTTGCAGATTTTTAAATGGGATCGTGTTTCACATGGTCTTTCTCCCCCCATTCGCGAATAAAATTACTCACGAGATTTAGGAGAGTCTTTGTCTGAATATGCGCCGGCGGTTCTGCAATATTACAAGATATTTTATGCAATGCGAAAAGCATCGTGCGAAAAATGCTATCTCTCTCGTGAATTAGCGAGCATAGCAATAAAAATAACTAAAGAGATAGTTGCTTGCAAATCGCAGTGTTTATATAATTTATGAGGTAGCGAAATAATTCTATCTACCGTAATATTGTATTGCAAGATTTATTCAGCGTGTAAAATTGGTACTTGTTTAATTATTTAAATCTGCTACATAATTTACGAGGCAGATGTTTATGTTATGTTTATGGTCCATTGCAAATAACTTTTATACAAGTAAATAATAATTTATAAAGATTTAATCTCTCTTTAGGAACATACGATTAAAATTTTTTTAATTCTAATATTTTTAATAAAGAAAAAATAATATTTACAGCGATATTTTTAATTAAAAAAGGCTTTTTTTTATGGATTTAAATTGAAAAAAAATAACTAAACAAAAAATGAAATTATTTTTTTTTATTTTTAAAATGTTTTTGAAAAAATTTATGAATAAATGAAAAAATTTGATTACAACGTACTTTTCAATTTTTAGTCTTGCAGTTAAAAATTATAAAGTCGATGAGTGAAAACAAAGATATTAAACCCAGTGTTACAAATTTTTTTTATGTTAATTAATTCGCGTTATATTTTATCCTTGATAAGATGCAATAATTATCTACGTTGGACAGATGCAGATTTCAAGAAAAATTACCTGAGAAATCCAAAAGTCTGTACGATTAAGAAGTATTATAAAGTAAAGAGATTTGCGAAGGAACACAAAGTTATGATCGCCAAATACAAATCTTTTTCAGCCGCATTCTTAACTGATCGTGTAAAAATTAAAAAACATCTAAAAATTGTGTTGAATATTTTGAGTTTTGTGATTGAAGAAAGAAATACAAAGCATTCTAGTACTAATTTCTTTATCTACATTGTTTTTTTTTTAATCTATGGGAATGATGGTCAAGAAAAGGAACGCGTAGATTTATATAAATAAAAATGATCATGTAATTAAAATAATTCTCAAACAATTAATTGTAACGAATGTTTTGTGGATACATTTTTCGCGCTAGTATAATAACATATACAACACATTTCGCGCATTGTATGTGTGATCTTATATGTTTTACGTGTCGTGTATATGTCGGTATGTATGAATGTATTTATGTATGTGTTGTATGTATATGTGTGTGTGTGCTTAAACACATACGTAAAACATATTCCCAAATTCTGGGAATATTCCTCGACGAATATCTTAAGTACTAAGCGAAGTAAAGTAACGAAAGGGTAATGTCGTACAATTTTGATCAATAAATTAAGTTAGATCGATCAGAATGAAGAGTTAGAAAAAGGATAGAGAGGGAGATAATAAATAGAATCTTCTCATTGTATCTTAAGCAGCTTAGCAAGCGTTCCTCGTTCCAAGAGCGACGATTCTTCGCCCTAAATTAAACTTTCAGAGGACAAGCGTTGCGTTTCGATGACTCTGCAGCCCAATTTCGAGACAAACATGTTTACCGGGAGCGCTCGATGAACTGCTTGAGATTTAAGAACGCGAAATAACGGTACCACCGAGCACCATCGTCGACGTCGGCGTATGACGTCGAGCGTCGCGACGCGAGCTCGCGCGCGGTTCTCCGCGGAAGTCGCCAGCATGGGGCACAACGAAAAACGCGATGAGGTACAACAAAGGCGATAAGAAGAAACACTCGTTGAAGTATACGATGCGTGTATAAATAATAGCGTGTACACACGGTGATCGGAGAGACGCGAGACCTGAAAGCGGGGTCCTGAAGGGCCGTCTGACTATCTGCGCGGCTTATTTACAATGCCCTCCTTAAAGACTACTCTGGCGATTGCGCGATCGATCTCTCGCTCCCTGATACCGAGCTGCCGTCGGGCAGACCGTCGAGTAATCGTCGAGACGTGGAAATTACGTTGATTGCTACTCGGTGACGCCGCGGTGATCACGAAGCGATATTCATCGGTATTCATGTGACGCGCGCTCCATCGATCGCGATGATTGGTAGAAAAGCTGATTCCGACCGCGAACGATCGGTAGAACACGCGTCAGTGGCTCCTCTTTCCCGTTTACCTTCCTCTCCTCTCTATTCCGCTATTTCCTCGTCAAATCGCTCGTGCTTCCGGGTCTCTTATTTACATACTCTACTCGAAGATCCCTCTCGTCTTCCTCGTTCAATCGAATTCATGCCCTCTCAATACCGATCTAGTCATTGTCTCCCTCGATTCGACGAGCGCGGATTGACGCGACTAGATTAGACGCGAAGCTATCGGCTACCTAGATGGAAAAGGAGAAAGAGAGAGAAGAGAAACGCGGTTGCAACTTTCGACGAGGAGAATCTCCGACGTTTGGTCGCGTGTCTTGAGTTTTGTTTCGGATGAAATAGCCGGTCCCGAAGCATTGCCCGTCGTCGAGGTCGACGATCCTCCGGAGGGGGATCTCTTCTTTCTCTTCTGCGGCAAGTTTTTTTGATTTTGCGCACCGTATATGCCTCTTCAGTTGGCGACTTTCACGAACTCTGGATTCGGCATGCTACAATTCTCAGTCGCGTACGCCGGGTGGACAAAGCCGTTCCCGCCTATCGCAGCGTTCTTGCGGTCCACGGCGCGCACCCTGACGAAGAGGAAGGCTGCGACGAGAGAAGCCACCACAACGACCAGCAGCAGCATCACCAGACCGCCCACGAAACCAGGCAGGCTCATGCAGATCGTCTCTGGATCGGTGGACGCAGCGTTCTGTATGACCACGGTGGTGTCGTTGCTAGAGTTCGTTGTGCCCAGCGCAAAGTTGACGTCGCCCGGTGCGACCACTTGAATGACCCTCGAAGTGTTCACGTCCGTCATCTCTTGTGCCGCTCGTTTGTACACATGGGTGGAGAATAGGGTCACCGTGTGATAGATGTTCTGAAAATCGAGGGTAACCGTTGTAACACCGAAGAATTCGCGTCATAGTAGGATACCGAACGGTACCGTAAAACGCGTCATTGATAATGTATTTGCGAGCTACATTGCATAAATTGAGAAAGAAAGATGACAGTTCACGTTAACAACTTGGCAAATGTCTCTTGTCTTGGAAAGCAATCGATGTTGTGTATATTTTTTAAAGCATCTTTCAAATCTTTATTAATTCACTCACGTAAATGCTATTTTTAAAATAAATTCTTCACGTCCTTGAATCGCTTTCATTATTACATATTAGTGTAGAAAATAGAGATTAGAACACTTACGCTTTCATCATCTTCGTGCGGCTCGTCATGCCTTCGCCTCCTAGCGCCTCTGAGCTCAGCCGGAAAACCTTCAACCGACCTTGGCCGACCTCCAAGGACGACTAGATTACCTTCAAGCTCGTCTGTGCTAGCGGTTCCTTTTCGTTTTGATACAGTTTGATATGGCCCTGGATGGCCGGGCAGAGGAGGCGGAGGGAGGTGGATATTATCCTGGGGACTTTGGGGTGAGCTGCTCGCCGTAGCGTCACCCGGCGTCGAGCTGGGTGAAGAGGACGAGGTCTGCGCTTGCGGTGCCGGAACGATGTCCGGATTCGGCTCACTGGAAACAAAAATTAATTTATATTTTGTGTTTTACAACAATTCATAGTCTTACTATCCCATTTAATAAACATATTCTCTGAATCTATACTCTCGTAGAAGACATTCAGAAAATATCTAGTAAAAAATGCATGGAAGTCAAAGAAAATTCTGAGAATATATTGAATCATACATTTTTAAGTAACGATTCGTATCCGTATTATTCCTTATAATGAATGTATTATTTTCAGTACTCTCGCAGAAGATATTCAGAAAATATTTCAATAAAGGATGGAAGTTATGAAGAAAATTTTGAGAATATTTTAAATTATATATCTTCAAATAAAATAAGATATCCTCTTTAGAGGAATGTTGTAATTTCCATCAAGAGAAATTTTAATAGATCCAATTGATTTTAATGGCCGCTTCATAGAAAAGCTTTCCTCAATAACTACACGTTAATGCTCATCCGCTTTCTCACCTGTACGATCCGGCCGGTCCGCTGGGATGTCGCGGATCAGGATATGCTGCCGGCGGTACGCCGTATTCGGGCACAGGTGGGGCACCGTACTCCGAAGAAAGACCTTGCGAGACCGGTGCGCCATATTCGTGAGTAATGCCGCCGGCAGGTGCGCCGTACTCGAGACCAGGATGTCCACACTTGGGCTCGGGGCAATTGTACCGGCAGACTTGAATTACGCACTGGAAGTGGACGTTCATACTGTCGGGGAATTTGAAGGCTTGGAAATAGGCGAAGCTAACGACTGACGCACTCGGGCCGAAGTTCTTGATCTTCTGGAACCTGCGGAAGAAATGTAACTTCGTATTCTTTTCCTTTGAAGAATATATAAACGATCGTGGGAGCGATATATCATTATAATATTAAGACTCACCTCGACATGATCTTCGGCCTGACTACGCAACCGTACTGATCGACCAATTGAATTGGTGCCCTCTTGCCATCATGAGCGACGCAATTTCTCACCAGCATGTCGAACTTGTTCTCGTCGTCCTTGATAGCCAGTACCATCGTCATGGTCTGACCGATTTTGACGATGCCGGACACCTCGCTGGCCCAAGGACCTTTACCGACCTGTATTTGCATCCAACACTGCAGGTTGTCGCCGAGGAAGTTGGCGGTGACGGCGTGTAGCATGTCAACCTGGAATGGCCTGAAGGTGACCGCCTTCTCGTAGAAGTCGTACCAAGTACAACGCAGCTTCCTCGCTTGATCCCACACTTCCTGCACGTACGGATCGTATTGTACGATAATCGTATTCTCCACGTAGCTACCGGATGGCGTTGGAGCGCCATAAGCAGCGACGTTGTGATTCGCCGACGAGCTCATGCCGCATGAATTGAGGAAGATCTCGAAGGTTGCACTTAAGTGGCCGGTACCGGGTTTCAGGTGAACGCAATGCGGATCCGAATAGAAGCCCTTACTGAAGATCATACCGTAGAACGGCCGATCGAACTCGATATTCACTCGCATGTGCGTTTTTTCACATTGTACTTGCAGATGCTTGATCTGTGGAGTATCGGGCGACGCCAGCGGCCAATTTTCCTCGTGGACGACTGGTGGACCATATTGAGCTGGAGCTCCATAGACGGATCTGTGTTCCAGAGGCAACGCACTGCTGTCAACCAACGGTGCTTCACTTCGTACACTCTAATATAACAGAAGCAAACAAAAACTATATATAGATATAAAAAAGTAAGTGTAAATATAAGAATTAAAATATGAGAGCGATGCGATTAATAATAAAACATGAAGAAGCAATTATCTTCTTGGTAAACTTTACACTGAGATACAAATATGGCTGCTTGAATGAAACTTTTTCAATTTGCGTATTAAGTACAGCGTTGCATGAATACAATGTGTCACAACTTTGAAGACTTTTCGGTTGCATTGCAACGACGGAACGGTGATTTACATCGTGCCTTTTTCGAGACCTTGCACGTACACGTTTCGAAACTGTCTTGTAGTTCTTATAATGGAGATTTCATTAAAGTTTTAACCGAATCGTGCAACACATGAACGTGACAAAAAGTAATAATTCACCATCTTTCTTCGTCATCTCGACTCCTTTCTTTCGACGCCCCAACAAATACTTTTGCCGGATATATTTCGGTCTTTCTGGAATTACAATAAATGACGCGAGTCCACCTCCCTTTTTTTTATGTACACTCTCTTGTCATCACACTCTTCATTCCGTTTAATCGTGCAGCGAGCATTATAAAATAAAATTACGGAAAGAACGTTTTTGCTAAAGTATCTAAAAAGTTATACATGTGAAAATAATTTTGTTGGACTATCAAATAATTATGTAGAATGCTTAAGCTGCTAATTACTAGAATATCAAAACTTTTTGCAGTATTGCTTATTATGCTTGAGTATCCTACATAATTATTTTGATAGTCTAAAAATTTATTTTCTGACCTGTATCTAACTAAATTTTTAGATTAGCAAAATTGCTCTTTCCATGTAGATGTAGAAGTATGAGGCAGTATTAAAAATTCCGCGAATGTCGCCGATTGTCGCAATCTTTCACATAATGCCAATTGAACACAATTTACAACTCTTGAAATTCCGTAGAATCTCATGGAGGAACTTCCTTGAGAAAAGCGCTTCCGAATTCTACCTCCTTAAAGTTCACCGTATTGAAGTCGAGAGAACGTTTGAGAAAAAATGAACCTTTCACATTTTTCTTTTTCCTTTTCCTTATACGGTTTATTTCTTCACAGGCTAAGCTAGTACGAGTAAAGATAAATTCTAGCAAGCTTTTCAATTAATAAAAAGATTATTTTGTAAAATATATTTAAAAAATTAACATTAATCGCACTGCAAACATTGTAACATAAAATTAAGAAATTCTAAATTACGGCTTGCCTTTTTGTGATTTTATGATTTAGCATATATTACTTAATAAGATCCAAGCTAATTTATAGGTTAAAAATCAGTGAAAAGAAATTTTTTATTTATGAATGAGCAAGTCATAGACTTAAGATTAAAATATCTTAATTTTATTTTATAACATTCGCAGTGCGATTGATGTTAATTTTTCCAACATATTCTATAAAATAAGCTTTCTATTAAAAGTAAGCTACAATACGCTGATTTAATTTATTTCGCGTGAAATATGAATCGTTGTGCGACAAGTACCGTATGTTAATAATGCTTGAAAATATGCTGACAAAAAAACGTGACTGAAAATGTGTGTACTGTTAGCCAAACGAACATTCGTCGAGAGGAATCGAATACGAGCTCGCAGAGGTAGGACGACGAGCCGGCCGACTCCCTCGGGCAATTTTGTATTCTGATTTGGCAGAATTGCAGGAGGATAATTACGTGAATCTGCGTACCGAGACCAATGTCTTCACTTCCGCCAGGAGATCGTTCTAAATACAATTTTACTTGCAGCACAGTGCATCTATCGTATCCTTCCATGCTTTCCCCAATTTGACACGCAACTCTAAACACATTGCTTCATCATTAACTTAATATCTATGTTAATATCGAGTACATTTTACATTTGATTCCGTGACACGAATCACGTGTGAATGATTGAGTAGACGTACAATTATCGTTTTTATTGCAATTAACGTAATGTAAAAACAACAATTGTAAATTCGTAAACAAATCTCAGATACATTTGCGTGCTAACAAGATATCACGTTTTATTGTGCCACAAGAAGAAAATAAAGAGTTACGCGGAAACTGCAGTATATTTAGAGATAACTGTATTAAAATTAGACCTCGTCATATACCAATTGCAACAATTTCCATTATGAAGTAATTACGGAAACCAAATGTTCACGTTTACGCATACGTGGTCATAAATTAGTCGCATAAATCTTATAGCAGTAATACAATCGTTAATTTCTAAACAGTGCACCATTGATTTGTATCTGTTATTAACATAAATTAATTGATTATTAATTTATATATTTACTAATAATTATAACATTAATTATAAAGTTATTAATATAAATTAATTAATATTAATGATAGATCGAATATCTTCATCATCATTTCTTATAAATAATAAGTCATCACAGTTTAAAATATTTTTAGGACGGAAAATTGCAGAGTTTCACTTAAAAGAAGTGATCTTGCAGTTATAGCGAAAATTATCTAAGTACGAAAATTAGCTAAAATATACAAATTTCTATAGCAAGTACTACGATATTAGATATGTTGCACCTAATCATATAGATGACAGAGATAGAATTTAGATTTGTGCTATAAATTCTGTAGGTATGATACATAATTTTCTATCAGATATGAAAAACAGCAATAATTCTAGCTGGAGCAGCAAAATATTTTTTTGCGTATTCTATATACAAGAGTATATTGCTCTGAAGCTTACACTCTTATACTCTTAAGCCTGACCTGAAGGAATCGCTATTAAATTGTTTGAAGCATTCAATCTCGAAATGGAAAAATGCAATTTTCTTCATATCTTGATCTCTTACTTATCTCGATAATACGGTCATGATTTCCTGAAAAAACCGAGGCAGTTACTCGCGTACTGTAATTTGGAGAACGCTGAAAGGGAAGGATGTAATACAGAAGGCATCGTGTCGTGCGTTAATCGTTGGACGGTACCGACACCGTGACAGACGGATGACAGTAGTGATCACCGCTTTACGCGGTTTGTAAGCTGGGCAGTCGATGGTGTACGCATACCTGTCCGCTTTCTTGTTCTACTTGCACCTGCGCCTGATCAGGTTCATGGACTTTCTGAATAGAAAAGTACGGCGCGGAACCGGTCGGTATAATCGAAATCACGATCCGCTACGATCGTATGAAGTTAAGTGAGCGCGGTCTTCTCTTTCTGCCGGTCCGCCGAATTTCCAGCACGAACGTGTCTTAATCAAGCATATGTTGGGGCGAGCCAATTAGTCCGTAAATATCTTCATGAATAAAATATCTGTACTTGCTATCTCTAATGTTATGATTCTTAGTTTATTAAAATTTTATTTAATTTCACTCTATTACATTTTCTTGTGTCACTCTATTAATCTTCTCGAGTTTCTAAATGGGTTTAAAATACGATTACAATTTTCAGGAATCGTGAAATGTAATGTTTCTAATATTTAAAAAATAACTTTCACGAGGAATCATTAACCTTAATACTAAACCCAGTTATCGTAATACCACCATGATAGATCATTAATCTTAAGAAGAAATATATCTTCACGTTGGCTTGTAAGGTTCATACTTGAAAACAATCTATTTAAAGTCAATGAATAGTACCGTTTAATTTAAAAGTACACTAAAAGAAAACGATTTTACTGAAGTATTTAAAATTTTAACTAGATACAAATCTAAAAATAATTTGTTGAACCATGAAAATAATTACTTATATAGAATGCTCGAGTCGTTTGCTAGAATGTCAAAACTTTTTACACCATTGCTTATCATGCTTGAATTTCTATAATCATTTTAATAGTCTTAACAAAATTATGTTTAGACCTGTATTTTCAGACCTAAATTTTTAGATACTTCAACAATTTTCAATTGTTCTTTCCATGTATAAAAAGCGATATGAAAGAAGCTATCTTAAAATTACTTATCTTAATTTTAAAATATCTTAATATAAATGCAAAATCTCCTAGTTTAATTTTATTATAAAAAATTAAGAACGTAAAGGAGGGATAGAAAGCGCAATTCAAATATTTTGCAATCTCCAAATAATGTGAATATTCCAATTTTATGCAGTTTCAAAGACATTCGAATTAGCTTAAAAACTTATCTTCCTTTTTTTTTCTTAAATGAGACACGCCACGGTCGAAGAACATGTCGCAGCAGAAGACGAGAAACTGGTTTCACTTTTCCATTGTCATCCACCAGACGACAAACTGTTCGCAATTGGACAACGTACTTTCACCGAATCGCGTGTGCAGAACGAGCATCTTAATTGTTACGGATGTGACGCCTTGGCGTTCGTCCGTGCCGATTTCAGAAGTTCCGCTTTAATCTGCGCGTGCATTTTGCACAATATCGCTATTGACTGTGCCGTTTAATAGGTTGAGTGCTAGGGCGGACACTAGTATTCGATATTTTACTTTGACGGTATTTTTATCTCCTTCACGTTGCATGCACGTAAACGCTGGCTAACATCAACTTTTAAGACGAAAATGTTGGATGCTTTTTATAAATTCGGGCATTGATTTCGTATTTTTTATTAATATATATAACTATACCTATATTTGAAGATAATATTAAGCGGCGCTCGATATCATTATACAATTATTTTGTAGAATATTATTTAAACAATTGAAAACAATTTGAAGGCTCAATATAATCTCCAAGCGATTAGTTATATTGTGCAATAATGTCGATCATTTAGAAACTGCTTTATACATCTTTTAACATTTTCTTAATACACTGATAGTTTACACTTTATAACATTTTAAGGAAAATAACCAAAGTATCTAAAGACTCGTAGAATTAAAAATTCAGATGAGTATCAATAACGGCGCAATGAGTCGGGCATGACGCATAAGATTAAAATTTATGTATTAAACAATTTTAATTATAAATCTAGAAATATAAAACTTTCTCTGAAAGAAAACAAAGTTTCTGCAAAAGACGCGATCAATGCGATATGGTGCGAAAATACGATGACTATCATTTCTGTTCGGAAGACATTTTAATTATGGAAATTTAATTCATGGGCGGTACGTATATTCGCACACAAATTCGGACTTTCTCCCGTTTAGAAAGCATGGAATTTCTGCGGGTCCGGGTAGTGTGCTTTCGACACAGCCCGGTATCAAAAGCGAGATAACAAATTTTCACAGGGAGAAACTTCCAAGTTGTAACACGAGCGATGTCTCTTCGCCTGTATATGGTGGTGAAAAAGTAGGCCGGGTCAGTCAATGTGGACGGCGGTACCTACATGTCGC
The DNA here is from genome assembly GCF_001594075.2 of Trachymyrmex cornetzi. Taxonomy (NCBI): domain Eukaryota; kingdom Metazoa; phylum Arthropoda; class Insecta; order Hymenoptera; family Formicidae; genus Trachymyrmex; species Trachymyrmex cornetzi. The sequence goes on from NW_017297144.1 coordinate 1,613,554, forward strand.
ATACGTTTCGATAAGGCTATTATGCGGAACACTCGACGTCGGACATTGACGTGCAACAATCGCGAAAAATTCAGCGACGTTGACTCACGTTCCGCAAAATGATATAATCGTGTTTTCATTTGATCACGTAAGGATTCGTCAGTTGCGCATTTACGAAACAAGATCTAATTACATTCTAAGCATAAATTAACAAACCAATTCCCGTTAACCGTGACTTTTACGAACTTGAGTTACTAATAACTGTGAGTTACAAATTAATTCCACGTCAAGTTGTACCCAATTTCAGTTATTCTTAATCATATTTATAGATTATCATTACTCTTATCCAATATATCGTTAATTTAATTAAAACACCAGAGTTAAATAATTTAATTCAAGAAAATGTATTAAATTTGAGCTCAAATTCAGCTTATTATTTACTAAGTGCATACGTTAATATAGACATCACTTACTTTGAAAATAACCTTAGAAATGGATTGATTTATATTTTGATACACATGGAAATTAATAATAACAAAATGTTATTTAATTCAAATGATTGGATTTACATTAATTTTACACTGTTAAATCTTTAACGTCGGATTTAACTTTATTTAAGTTATCACTGCTTCTACTCAATATATCGTTATTTTATACTAAAACAATGATTAAATTTGACACTATATAATTATCATATCAAATGTTTCAATTAAAAATAACGATATATTGAGTAGAAGTGGCGACTTAAATAAAGTTAAATTTGAGATTGTAGATTTAACAATACAACGGTGTAAAAATTGAGTGTTAATAAATAATCATATGTAATATATATATATATATATTTGTAGCAGTGGTACGTGATAATATAAAGAATGAAGTAATCGTGCCAGTGACTCAGAAACTAATAGAGGGTATTAAAATATTATATGGAGCGCTTATCTTTATCCAAGTAAAATGAAAGACATTGATCGCTCTAGTTCAAGATGCTAATATTATCTGCATTAACAGTCGACGATTTATAACTCTGTAGTTTATAAATTATTTCTACGAATTATTCCTCATATCTGACGAATCGAAAATTTACTTTTGATAAAGAAAATCTTGTCAAAAATAAAAAAATTAGCATTCGGAACGAAAATAAAAACATTTCAGTATTGAAAACAGTAACATGTTGCGGCTTTATTCTTTATCCATTTTTACGGTAACGATACTTTACAGAAACGAACGGTCTACATAGAGTGGGATAAGTTCCGACGCTCTACGCAGATTTAACTTACAGATTAGCCACTTTGGGTAATCCTCAAACCTAAATTGTTAACGTTTTTTCGAGGTATCGCGAGCGCGGGAAGACGATGATGAATCGCGCGATCTAATTAAGAGCGGGCGATTAATGCCACAGCAATACATGGCGTACAAAGCGCGCGTGCGAACCAGGCTGAGAACTGCGGCGGGCGTGCACTTTCGCGGAATAAAACTTGTCGGCCGGGATTTTAATTAAAGAGGAACACCGCTGTGCGCGCCGGCACTATGAAACGACGATGCATCAAGTGCGCGAAACGTCACGACCGCGAATTCGGCGACGGCGACGAGCAATCACGCAACTCCTGTGTGCCAACTTTTATCCCAGGTTAAGCCCCACAACATTCATTCGCATGTCGATAACTCTTCGCGTGATTAAAATTTCATTTCGTAGACACTGATTAAATTTAATCTTACACTACTGTACGATGTTGTAAAATGATAGGTTGATTGTAGGAAGTTTTCACAAATCTTATGGTAAGAACATACCGTAATTAAATATTTATGAAAAATTTATTTATATATAATCCTTCGCCGGCAATTGGGATTTTTAAAGACACCATCGATATTTTCATTGTGAATTTTAATAGATAAATTTAAATCTATTAAAAATAAGTAAAATGTTGTCCGACTGTTATGATGGTATATAAAACTCGTTATTAAAGTTTTTAACAAGTATATCAAAATTTTTTCAGAATTTTTTATATAAACCGGAACAATAAAAAGTTTGCTTTGTTTGTCAAAGATCCCTATTGCTAACGAGAAAGTTAAAATTCATATTACCGGCGGGGGAGAATAATATACTAATTTTTATATACATCAACAATAAAAAATAATAATTCTTTCCTGCGTAAAGAAAGTGTACACATAATTTCCAAAATGCAATTTTTAAGGTGCAATTTTAGCGAATAATATACGGTACAATGCAGCGTTCTTTATCTTTACCTACAATTTTATCGATGTAATCCAACTAAAATTGCTCCATTTTTTGCTATTCCTTTATTGAGAGGCTCGCTTTTCAAAAATATTTTATATTAACATTTGTTCAATTCCCGAATGCAAGCAATAAATTTGAGATGGAGCACTTTAATATGAAAGAGCTCTGCATTCATAAAAAGGCAAAGTGCTATGCAGAGGAAAGTAAGAATTAAAGAAAAATTAATTCCGGCGCAGACAAATTAGCGTGCAATTAAAATCTGTTCTCGAAAAAAAAAATTGTTTTAAGCATTGCCATTAAAGTCTTTGAAGTGCTGTCGTCTGTGAGAATTATAAAGTTAAAAGAATAAAAGAAAATAGAAAAATTAATAATGATATTAATACGACACAGTTAATGAGATAGAATTTTAAGAAATTCAACAGTCAACGTTATGCCCGTTATTACTGTAACATTATATATTAGTATTCTATAATTAAATAGAAACGAAAGAGACGTTACAATATATCTTGCAGCTTTAGAATGGCTTAGACCTAGATTTTAAAAAATCTAGGGATCTGTGAGAACATAAATCCGTCAGATAAATAATAAATATATGTGTCTTATAAATATAAGGTACGACAAAAATTAAAATTTTATTGTATTGTATTATTTACAGTATTTTTACAAAAGGAAAATAATACATATTGCATTATCTGCAAAAAATCTTTCTTTGAAAAACTGACAACATTATCTTCTCAATCGCATTTATTCTCAAAGAACGCGTAGATGCAAATGCATCCTGTCGGACGAATAAAATGCAATTAAAATTATATAGTCCAATTAAGCGGTATTTCGACTGTAGAATCATCATCGATGGTTAGTTGAAATGACATGGGAAAGACCACTAACAATTTCAAATTACAAGATCACTAAGCTGACTGCCGGAACGAGTGCAATGGGAAGCGCTCTGTGGTCATCCACAAGATTGCACTGTTGTTTAGAGTCGCAAATACAGGGAACGCTTCATTCTCATTCATTACAACTTGTCAATGGTGGTCTAACAACGTCTAAGAAAACTTTCAATGCTAAATCACGTATATTAACTCTTTAAAAGCAATCACTTCCTCCTATTATTTTTATTCCAATGTTTTTCAACCGCATATTTTTAATCTAGTTTAGTTATTACTGTGAAATTCTTGTAGATATTTAAAAGATATAAAACGCGAATAAATAGAATAGATATCAAGCACAGTTCTTCAAACTGTTAATAATTTTAGGTTTACACACGCATTACAGTATTAATAGTTTATATTTATATTCGGACAATTAATTGTGAAACTAGTGTTGTCATATTTCAGTTTGAAGAACAGCCTGAAGAAATCATCGATATAATGATGCACTATCCAAACAATTACTTTCGTAACTGTACATTAATGTTTTATTTTAACAATAGAATTCTAAAATATTTTAATTACTCTTATATTAATTATATAAAACTTGTCTATTTTTTAATTAGAAAAACTGACTAATTAATTAGGAAGAATTATACCGTTGCGATTGTATGTTTCAAATTTGCTTTGTATGAATTAATAATTCATAAATTAATAACAAATTTAATTAATCTATAGAAATCAACTTGTCAAATTAAATATGCAATACGCAATGCACCCCAATAAATACTCTTGCCAAGATCTTAAAGAAGCTAATAATATTATTGATCGTTTGATATAAAACGTGTACCCACTAAAGCACGTTAATTGGAATAGAGAAAGGAAGAGAAACACACAAATAGATGTAAGGGAAAGATAGAGACAAGAGAGATGATGGAGGAAAAAGAGAAAAAGCGTGAGAAGCGGAGAGAGATGGGGAGGACGAAAGAAGGTAGCTGGTGAACGACGAAGAGAGAGAAAGAAGAAGTGAAGATAGCGGGAAACAGAAGAAGAGAGAGTACCGTCTAGAGAGTATAGTTGAAAGAGGGCATTGCGTCCGGCGCAGTGACCTACTATCTTCGGTTCGACGGCTCGGCTATGTAGTCAGCGGTTAGAGTGTGTAGGGTACACACAGAAGAGCACGCATGACAGGGGTATAACAGGTACATGCACAAGAGGCGTAAATGTGGATGCGCCCGGCCGCGTATTTCCTCCTACTTTATCTTCCGCCGTTGTACGTACGACGGTTGCATTCGGCGCTATTATATCAGTGTGTACTACTGTCACGCTGCCGCGCGGAAAGGAAACACGTAAATTATAGCGTGTACACCCTCCTGCGGTGCACCTGACGCGGCTCACCGCCTCTGTTTGCTCGTTTCTTCGATAAATCTCGAAATATTGAAGCCAATTACAAATTGGACGGCTGTACGCGCTAGTTTCTCGCAGCGCGACTCTCATTTGGTTCTCACTGTGTTTTCTCTCATCAGTTATTATGTTAAACGTCGTTACGCTTAACGTCTCTCCCTCTTTACGGTGTCTTGTTGTAGAGAACGACTGCATATAATCAGATAAATAATGCAAGTAAACGAAACGAGCACGGAGATTTGATCTTCGTGGCTATGAAATAAAGCGAGTGCACAGAGACACCTTTTTTTACTTTTTAAAAATTAATTATGTTATGCTATTTAGTGCGAAACTCATCAGACATTTTTTATTTATTCATCATTTGTATCAGAAATACTAACATAAATTGTCGTGATTAATTGAACTGTTAAAGCAACGTTATGCTGATGCTGTAAAATCGATTTCTTATTCAGCAAATGCAAACGAAAACCGCAAACGAAATAAGAAAGGCTATAAGAATGGAACAGTTTAAAGAATATTAATCTTCTCAAAATCGAATCGTCTTTCTGCGTTATTCTTTTTCGTTTATATTGCCTTTTTTAACCACTGCGATTCTCTGCGTGAGAAAATGTAGTATGAAAACGTACACGCGAACGATTTTGCTGAAGTATCTAAAAAATTAAATAGATATAGATGCGACGATAAATTTTATTGGCTTATCAAAATAATTATATGGAAAACTCAAAATGGTTGCTAGAATGTCAAAACATTTTACAGCATTTCTCGTTATGCTTAAATTCCTTACATAATCATTTTGATGGTCCAACAAAATTATTTTCAGATCTATATATATATTTAATTTGTTAGAAATTTCATCAAAATTTAATCCATCAAAATTTAATCTATCCAACAATTTAGATATTTAATCTATCTCTAAATTGTGTTAAATTAAAATCGTTCCTCTCCATGTAAAATTGCACGATGTAAAATTGCCCTATTGATGATACCCTCTCAAAAACAATTAATTCAGTTCCCACGCGGAGAAGTGAATTCTCACACGAGTAAAGAGTGGGAATAATCCACAAGACGATCATCGTTCGTTAACAAGCGTCCCCGCGAGCGTATCCGTATTTACCGATTATACGACGCGGTCAAGCCACTTCATTCAGACTTTTGCCTCAGAAAGCATCAGCGTCGCGGAATATATGTGGCACAGGCACAGCCCGCGGCTACGGTGATTCCTCTTAAGCATTAACTTAACGTTGTGTTGATTCTCGGCCAGCGGCACGTGCACACGTCGCATAGCGGTCCCGGAGATACGCCGAACATCAATGAAGTATCACTTTTTGCGAGGGATCGAATGAATTTTTTAACGGTTACATCAGTTTTTTTAACGGTCGTTGAAACGTCGATCGTCTCGTCAATTATCCTCGAACTTTCCGAGTTCGGCGATTCCTTGCGAATTAATGAATTTCTGCAAGCGTGGGATGATGGATTTTTTAACACGGTGAAGTAGATTCGAGGATTCGAGAACCCTCGGATCTGAGCGAAGTTTTCAATAAAAAGAAGAATGCCCTGCAAGTCCGATAAATACCGGGAATATTTGTGAGTTTTTTCAGTTTTAGATCTCCGAAGAGTGTCGATTATCCGGAAAATAAGCGTTGCATAAAAATTCCTGTAATTGTTACCATCAGCAAAATTCATTATATTGTCTCTATGATATACGTGCTTCCACTTGACAGATTTAATCAATATTGAAAGCGTACGACGCCGACATTGTTGCAGGCTATAATTATAGGACGCTGGACGTCGCGTCGCGCCGGTAATTCTATTTCTAAATGTGTATAATTCACAAAACGTTACAAAACGTAAAGATACAATGTACACACTACAGGTGCGTAAATAACTTCACCCATTTTACGCGTCGCGGCATAACGGTTATCGTATTAACGACCTGTCTGTCACTTCGAAAGGGGGAGAGAATGCGTTCTAACCGCGAGTAGTAATCTTCGTTGTTCAACTGAGAATTATTGCGCAGTGAAATTACAATGTCGATCGTTGTGGCATGCAAATTTACCGTGGGGTATTATGAACGGACGTATCGCGCGACGCACATAGACGGGAATGCAGTATATAATCGGTCTCTTGCGGAATTAGAAAATTGGCGGTGTATTTGTCAGATTGATTCGATTTATTTGCGGAACAAATTCGCGAAACGTCTATCAAACTCTATTATGCCTATAAGAAAATGAAAAAACTTTTAAACTTTTAACAATTGTTAATTAATGATTTTTTTATTTTATTCATTTAATTATCTTCCTTTGTTTTAAAATAATTAAATAGGTAAGAGATATTCGTGAGTATATCAAGCTCTAATGTGTCTATTTATTTATTTAGAAAAAAAAAGGAAGAGATTGAATGAACAAAATGAAGACGAATAAATCATAATTAATTAAATTATTAATTAATAAGTCATTCATTGTTAAAAGTTTAAAAGCTTTTTTATTTATTTTTTTATGAAAAAGAAGCTGAGTGTCAAATTGCCGAAATTTTTGTAAGATTTGTGAAGATATTGCTTCATGCCCAACTAATTGTAATTATTATTAATATACGAGAAAGCGATTTAATTCTATGATTAATTTTTGAGAAAGTAACTTCACTCACGACCAATAATAAGGGCAGCAATAAAAGAAAGGCCGTCTTCCGTATATTCCGCCACGTCCTCTCCATCATGTGCGTGTCCTCTCTGTAATAATACAAAGAAAAAACCTGAAAAATTGATAGTTACATTATCGTGAGTCTTACGTAATCCATCTATGCAAAAAGGATAAATTTTTAAGTAACTTTTGGTCGTCGATAACATGAGTTCACAGTGATACGACGTTATTCGTTAAAATAGATAAATTTAATAACATGTGCAGTATAATATTGATCAGATAAGACTTTGATTCTCATCAATTAAGAATGCCAAAGTAACGACATAATTGAAGCATAACCGTCAATTTTATCACCGGTTGGACGAGTAAGTGTATATATATATATATATATATGTTAGTCAATGGCTGCACGTTACGCAATAAACATTTAACTCACATCTCAGAACACGGAACGTATAATCGGAAAAAGCTACTTAAGCCTAAAAATAAATCTACACTCGTGAAACACTGCGTGAAATCACCACACACATTCTAGACTTTGCAATCTTATAAAATTATTTAAGAATCACGTGCATGTATGATACAATTGTAGATATTTTGCAAAATTAACGATATAATCACAGTCGGTGACAACGAAAGGCAATTAATTTAATTTCACGAAAACAGTCTCGATGTTCACATTATATACTCCTCTGCTTATTGAAATCCCAATTAATATTGTAAGAATTTGCAAGTACAACAATACCGGGTAAGTACTAGTCAGATAATATCTCTCGCGAACATACGAAAGCACGCGCGACTACGACAGCTCCCTTCGGAATGCGGAACGCATTCGAGACCAGTCTTGCGGAAGAAGAACATTAATCGATGCACCTCGTTGCGTGCTCTTCCGGTTTCTGGGCGCCTCGTTCTATCGAAGAAACCCGCGATCACTTGGACGATCCCCCCGAGGAAAAGCACCTGCTTTTCCCCCTTTACGAACCCACGAATGCACCGACCGCAACGGGAAGGCTCCAACAACTCGCGTCAGTTGGTCCTCATCGGGTCCACTATGCGCGTTTTGCTTTCCTCCGAGTCCTTTCTTGGTCTTTTTTTTCTGTTTTCTTTTATTCTTTTACCGTCGTGTACGATCGCAAGGATTCGACGGACCCAGAGGTGATTTTCCTGGCCGACGGGGACCGACTGAAGGTGCGAGCCACACTCGTCTCGGCCACGAGCCACGTCCCAGTGACCTACTGAAGATCTCGATCGCACTCGTCCCTCTCGCCCTCCCTCATCAGCACGACGTAAGGCCCAAACAGGCCCACCGTCGACGGCATTTATACTCCCACCATTGCACCCGATCGTTTCTGCTCTTTTTTCCGCTCGCGTTCCTCCCTCTTTCTCTATACAGAAGAGCGGTAGGGACCACGGCACAGGTGAAAGACACGCGTACGATGAGATATCCGCATCACACGTCTTGATTGAAGTTTTCATTAAAAAAACAAAAAAGATTTTCAATGAAAAGGTTAAAATTAGAAATGCCGTAACGAGAAAGTGACGTAAGTGATGCTCGTTGCAGTGTACAACGCACTTCGACTCCGAATCTTGCAATAACGAGTTCTACAGCAACCTACAGCCATATGTAAACCGTAACTGGAACGCGAAAGCTGCGAAGATTACGCGTGAAATTTTGGAGCGTCCGCGCCGCGAAGAGACTCGAAATTCGTTTAACGCAAACGACCGATGCTGCGATGGAACCGTCGATCGACGTCGCAGTAGGAGATCGAAAATTTCCTCATTATTTTTTTTCCGAGACAGCGGAATCTCGGTACGCGAATCGTCTGTCGTAAGGTCGTCGCAACGGGGAAGAAATCGAGAAGAGATGGGGAGAGAGGAAGACGAAGCTGCTCGTCTGGGATACTCGACTCGTGACTCGAATAACACGGTATCGTGGTGCACGTTGCGAGATCCCGATGGAAACCAGAAGCGGTGTCTCGTACACCGTACTGCAAACGCCGAACTGGCTCCAATTTCAAAAAATCGCGCGGAGGAAATCGCACAAGTCCCCCAGTTGAAACCGGGACGTCTTTCCGCTTGAAAATTGAGTCACGACACACAGACGATTGCTGATCTTTCCTAAGTCCAATTTCGCGAATCGTCTTCCGGACAGCCGTCATATATCCCGACGTCGGAAGTAAAGGACCGCGTGAGCAATGCACAAGATTTCGTAATACTCGCGCGGAATACGGAAGCGACTTGCACCGCGTTTACCGCTACTTCTGCAAAAACCGATTTTTCCTTGTAAAGACTTTATTTATCTTAATTCGTGTGGTTTGTGGAATACTCTACGCGATTTCTAACATCATCTTCAAAAATATCGACAAAAAATCCGATACCGTTAAAATCAAGGAAGAAACGAGTTTGCTAAAGTATCTAAAAATTCAGTTAGATACGGATCTGAAAAATCATTTTGTTGGACTATCAAAATAATTATGTAGGACGCCCAAACTGGTTGCTAGAATATCTAAATCGTTTGCATCACTTATCATATTTTAGCTTTCTATATAACTCATCCTAAATTCCTCATCCTAAAATTTTATAATTTTTCCTGGTTTCCAGAAAAAATTTTATGGTCCCTGTTACTTTCAATAATATTTTTTATATTTTTGTTCTGATTTAGAAACTGTCAAATATTTTGTTGAGAGAGCAATTACTATTAATATTGCTGAATGCTAATATTGCTTGCATTAATTGTTAAGTTGGTAGTATTTCAAAACTGCGTAAATGTGATGTACGTATATTAAACTTCTTTAAAGTCAAGAATTTTAATTTTCTAAAAAATTTTGATAAATTTTTTGATTTCTCTAATTTTTCTGACTATTTTCAATTTCCCTGATTTCTTTGATTTCCAATTTTATAGCAATCCTATTAAGTCCAAAATTATTTTCAGATTTTTCTTTATCTAAAATTTTACTCCAGCAAAACTCTTCTTTTTATGGATGATTGAACAGAGCAGGCTCAGCAAATAACTGATTATTTATGACTATCCATCCAATGTTCATGTAAATATTACGCTTATTTCGTGAACTTGCGTTTGCTCACTCAAATTGTTTGACACTTTCATTTTCATTTCTCGAAATCTTCGCGAGAGCACTGCGTTCACCTGCATTTGCGTAATGCCACGACCGATAAGAACGGGACTCGAAAGCTAACCGACAGCAATGGATGTCTGACCTAGATTTCTCACCCGCATGGGTGCTAACTCGTCCATCCGGAAATGGCTTATGGTAGCTGGCGTACGCCGAGGGATAACGATACGGTAGATAATACGCGAAAGTGCGAGTGAACGCGTTCTCTTTCGCGTACGCTTCTTTTTTTCTTTTTCTCAACGTTTGATTTCCCGAGCGCGAAGATTACGGTGCGGCTCGAATATTTCCGGTAGACAGATCTCCTCGGGCATTTTTATCCTGCAGTCTGAGTACTTCTGGTCTGAGGCTCTTTCAATGACGAAGTATTTTTTTATTTCATAATATCGCAATTTATCAAATGTCATATTAAATTTAAAAAATGTATTACATTTCTAAGTACCTAATAACGCACTAAGCGGTGTATTATCGAGTAGATTAATATTACCAAAATTAATATTACCTAACTCACTCTAATATTTGACTTAGTCGAAGGGTGCTCTTATTGGGATAACTTCATATTTGAATAGAGATCATTAGAATTATATAAGATGAAATGTACAATCAAATGATGTTATTTGACATTGAATCTCATAAGTAGTTCCACTCGAAGGCTTAAATCAATATTTTAAAATTCCTTAGAAGATATGAGTTGTTTTCTCCCTTCATTTTTTTAGTCCTCAGAAAAAGGAACCTGGCGAATTACTTTCGTTTATCGAATTTTTTCATTCTAATTTTTCTTTTTCTTTTTTTTAACCACCCGGTTGGCCTTTTATCTTCGTCAGAGAGATGTCCCTTATGCATTTGATCGACGTGTCGTGAGTAGCTATACCGAATACATTGGATTAAAAGTGTCGAGAAAACATGTCACGAGACGTTTGAAAAAAAAGATAATTCACGTTTCCAATCAGTTACTATGAAGCGTCGCTTTGCTTCATTGACTATTTAGTCTGGACGACTCGTTCGTTGTGCTATCACGAGCTCGTATAAGTTTAGTCGATGCTCCGCTAAATTTCCATCCTCTGTTTGCGGGCAGTAGTTATCCCGTCGGGTTCCTTATGTTGCACACGATTCAGGATAAATTCGATCAACCAATTATATTCTTCTACTTGAATTTCCACGACTGAAAAATTCAATCAGAGACGCGACATTTCATAGTCGACCGAACTAGCCCGGATATTTATATGATTACAGTGAGACATATTTTTGTAGCCTTAATCCTAAATGATTAACGACGATCACAGAGACGATTTGATCACAGAGAGCTTCATTTTGAAATATTGATTTTCCAGGTTAAAATTATTCTGTTCCTAATGATAATTTAATATCTATACACAAAACACGCAATATCCATTTAGGAAAATATTATTTATGCATTTATTCGATTGTTAAAAACAATTTTAATATTCAAAATGTTATAATATTCGAAATGTATTTTCCTCAATAATCGAGATGTTTTTTTTATTATTTTAAAAGGAACAGATTTTATATTTCCCCTACGAGTACTTTTCTCTTAATATCAGATATCATATTTCAAATAACGTATCAGAAGAAAGTCGGGTGTGATCATCATGGACGTCGCGTACGATGCACGTGAGCAACGAAACGAAAATTTGGACAGACTCACTGGTGTCCCAAAAAAGTACATCGATAGAAAGGCGGGCTATTAAGAGAAAGCGGCCTCGAAAATTAATCATCGTCGGCATCGTGGTGCCCTATCGTGGAAATCGTGAGTCCAAGCCAGATGATCTATTCCAAACAGGCCAAACTTCAAGCATCTCGTTTCGGAGACCTAAATCGCCAGCTGACGAGGATCTTGTACAGAGAAAAGAAGAGGACTGCCTACTTATGTGTGCTGTAAAATCCGGTATTTACGTGTACTTCGGCATTTACATATGCACACACATATAAGCGTCCGTAACTCTCGTGAAACTGTACAATCTGACAGTCCGAGAAATAGCTAAATGAAGAGTCTGATATCCGAGAGAGAGAGAGAGAGAGAGAGAGGGGGGGGGGGGGGGGGGGGG